>NW_026859713.1:0-15685 GCF_026571515.1 Ruditapes philippinarum
TCCCGTAGAACTTTGATAGATAATAGTCCAATTTGCATAAAACTGTAAACACTAAAAATGTCCATTGAGAAGGCATAAATTTCGGTTTATATTTTAACAACATAAAAATTAAAGTAGGCGTATAATTAAAGTAACAATAAATTACACATACAACAAAAATGAATATCAACAATATTGTTTTAAATATTGCATTTTCAATATTGCATTAACAAAAGTTATGATAAAATATGTTGTTTAAAACTGTTAACAGTCATTAAAGTTATAAAATTGATAAAAGTTATTGTTGCTGAAAAATCCGAACACTATTCATACGAATGGCACAATGTCAATAAAAATATCTGAAATATTCAGCATAAATTTTGCTGACATTTTATTAAACAAAACATGTAATAATTCTTGTTTATGGGAAAATATTTACTCGTTCGATACTTCAAACATTTTCATTCATATTGCAACCCATGAACAATTCAAAAGATTAAGATATCACATTCATTGACAAATCTTAAAAAATATATGGTGGCGACTTGCGTAATTTTTGCAATATCTTATGCACTACTTTTTGTAAGAAGTTATTATATCTTCTATTAACGATACCGTTCAGCTCATTTTTCTTATGAATCTCATATGGTACTCAGTAATGTTTTCCACATGTTTTGAATTTCTAATAGTATTTTCATAATATCAGCAAGTTTAAACAAAACTTGAGATATAATCTAACAAGGCATCTAATCAATCCAAACCCAAATTGTGTGAAACAATGTGAAGCTGATGTGTATATCACTAAGTCTTTTAAGTGAATGCTTTGTGTTAACAAACGTCTTAAAATATACATGGCAAATACTGAAGGAATAAAATGCAAAATTTTATTAAGTTTAAAACATTAAAACTGTCGCATTTGTCTTATTTTCTCTGTTTTAACACAAGAAATATTACATTTGTGTATAGTATTTTTATGTAAAATGATAAAACCTTATATAATTTTATGTAAAATGATATGACATTTAGATAAGTGTGTAAACATTATATATTTTTTGTAAATTCAAGTGTACTGCTGCTGTAGTTGCTGCTATTGCGCCATTTAGACGATAATTACTTATTATGTGTTACGAAAATTATAATATTATAATAGTATTTCATGTAATTAAATGTTTAAAAATGTACAAAACATTTTCTAAATGTGTTCAGCGAGAATATTCCTCTGTTAGTAATTTGAGAGTGATTTGCAAGTTTCTTCTGTGATAAAAGTCTGAAATGATGCTATAAAGTAATGAGTTATGAAGGCACAAACATCATTATGTTTTACTTGTTTATTCAAATATATAAGAATATATCTCGGATATCGTGCTTCGGTTAAATGTAACCCCTTATGTCAAATTTTACATTGTTCAAAGACTAAATATCTTAAATGAAAGACTGAAGTATTTCAATTGTGTGTTTTAACGATGGGTTGAACATCCCAACTATTTGTTATCATTTTGCTCTTACATTCATGAACGCGTAATTCTAAATATGTTTTGTGCATTTAATAGACAATACATATGTAATATGTTGGTAATGAATGGGTGTAACAGACATAAAATACTTAAATAATGATTAATCACCCCACCCGTGCTGTTTCGTGCTTCTTATATAAATAATCTTCCTTGTTCCGTGCCTCATTAACATCAAGTTCCTACAAATTGTACTTTCAAAAAATACTCTTTTTTGTTCTTAGCTTATAATAGTTCTTTTATATCAATCAATTTTTTGTTCTTCTTGAAGTTGTAAACATGAATTCCTTGATTATTTCGTATGCTCTTTTTTTTATAAAAAATGAAATATAATATTTTCGATATCATATAATTATCTTATTATTATGGTTCACCGCCAAATGTCAGAACGGTTTAAATTTCTTTACAATTGAATGTAGTCGTTAGATTGTTAAATGAGTTCAGTTTATAATTATTAGAACAAGCATCGTTTCAACTCATACTTTAACAATTTATATGATTCACACAAAATTAAAATTGAACGTAAATGTTTTCAACAAACTGATTTATATTAAGTGAAGGCCATGCACATTCTACACTGCTATTGTCTTAAAAATAAAATAATTTAAAGCATGGAAAAAGAACTTTTAATGATACATGTAGTTTCATATTTATGTATTGAATGTGAATACATTGTATTTACAATTTTACTTTTTACTCTTTGCAGATTTATGTACTTGTTGAACCCATTTAAAATCGTTGTTTTGCCTTATCGATTAACATACAACAGACTTATGGACAAATCAGGCACATGAAACAATGCTTCCGTTGCAAACAAAATGTGCTACTTATATATATCACAGGAAAACAGAAAACAGGTTCATATTTTTATCCTTGACAAATTGTTCCATGATCATAAAACTTGTGATAAAATCTGAATAAATCATCTAAGGATTTTCTGTCTGACGTGTACGTTTATCGGTTAGAAAATCTGTCTAACTTCCTATATCTGACACAACCTGTTATGTCATTTTGAATGTTAACAGGTAAAGATTTTTTCAACTAAAAAGTGATTGTTAGTAATAACTTTCGAAAAGGATTTAATCTTGATGGCTTTAATTCTGCCTAAATTTGAACAATTTTACAGTCTAACAGAGTTTTGTAAAAGTATTTATTATTAGTTATTATAGTCAGTGCCTGAGTAACAGTATAAATGTTACACGACTCTTACATATACACTGTATATGATATTTCATTTAAGTATAACATTTATATTTTTACTATCTTTATAACTAAGGAGGGATTTTTTTTAATCATAAATTTATAGCAGTCTTGTATATATTACGAATATTATCCGATACATAGCGATGTTACAAATATACTTTATTATAAAAATTAATGTAGTATATATTATATAATAATTTACAAAGTGATAAATATAAAGTGATATATATGTGTGTGTACCTATATTTAGAAATTTGGTATACAGCCTGTCTCCCACTCAGATTATAAAGAAATTGTTAATAACAGTTCACATGCAGTGATCTTTATTAGTCGACTTATAGATATAAATCCAATGTTTATCGTAATGAGGGATCCCTGCTAGGAATACATTTCATGAAGGATATACATGTATATATATTACCTATGGAGGTTAAGGACAAAAATAAAACAGTTAACTCGGTAATCATGGAAAAAACTAAGCTTATTTCTAATTAATATGTACCTGCGATTCTTCAAGTAATCAATTATAAAAAATGGCAGGTTCTTTTGAACAAAAGTTTTAAAAATCATTACAATGCAAGGTACCTGTGCTTTCCTCATTAATTTACAGTATATATGATAAGGATATTATGTGTTTTTCTCTAAACGGTTAGGTTCATTTTTCTTTTCGAATTAGAGATAGACCTTTAGAGCTTTATGCTCTGTATCGTGGATATGTAAAAGTCTTTACATAAAATGTTTTATTTTTGTTCTGGGTTGTACACTAGAGGATTGCGCTTTAGACGTACAAAAATATTAATATTGCACTTAAGCATATCATTTGTGTAATTGAATAACAACATGGTGTCTTTGTGCTACAAAAATGAATCTATTTCCCTTATAATTATATCAAATAAACTTTTAAAATTGTCAAGAAATGTTTAGGCAAAAAAATTGTAACGCATTTTAACAAATTACAAAAGGAATAAAGCTGTTGAGCTTACTTTTATTATTTAACATATTATTTGCCTCCCGACAGCCCATTGTCTTGTTATAATAGATGGCGTTTCCTGTATATGTTGATATTGCCTCTCGTGATGTTCCTCCCTACACTAAACTGTGTGTCAAATATCAACAAGCACAAATCATTGATTTAAATCTATATTTAATTCTCAATATTTCATGGGAATGACATTCGATTCAATGGAAGGAAATGTTCACGTTGATCATTCAACAACTTGCTCTCAAAGTATTCTATAAACTGCACAATATGTTATGATTCTGATTCAGTAAAGCATCGAAATATCTCTTTGTTTACATATTCGTCTATAGCAATTTTAATTACATAAATATTTAACTTTTCATTTGGCCGATTTTCCGCATTCCATTTCAATTGATTTAAAGGTAGCCAAATTCCAATAATTAATATATATTTCTATTTAAAAAAATAAAATCAAACTACATAAATAAATTACATGAAAGATTTGGTCTAAAAATGCAAAAGAGCTTAGTTTTAAATTCATTGATGTGTTTGGATAAAATGATCTATATATAGCAGACTGTGTGGTTGAAACAGTTGTAACATTAAATCATGCTGTATCAACATCCCGTAACAATTTTCCCTCCTTATCTTTCAATTATCTCGAGTTTAATTGCTGCAAAATTTCCAGGTCATGAGATACTGCCATTCATTGTTGTGCTAGGAATAATGCACAGCTAGTATGTAACTCGTTTTCATTCAGTATTTTTTAATTGAAAATAAAGTGTGTTTTTTTAATTTTCAATTAAAATTTTATGGGGTTTTTTTTTGTTGTTGTTGTTGTTGTTGTTGTTGTTGTTGTTGTTGATTTCTACCTAACGCAGTAATGGGTGCTTTTGCATATTTGACTTGTTTTTGTTGTTTTTTTGTTGTTTTTTTTTGTTGTTTTTGTTTTCTTTTTGGTTGTTTTTTTGTTTTGGTAACTTATGTAGATGTGAAAATTACATTCATTTTTTACTTCACAATGTTTTATTTTAATTCATGAAAATTAGTATGAATTTAGAGGCATGATGTTTTAATAGTTAAAATCATGTTTTCAACTCATAAAAATATAATATAAAAGTTATTTCCTAAAAAATATAAAATATAATATAGCAATTTTATTTAAACGTTGTGACTCCTTTTATCAATATTGAAAAAGAATATTTTCTTTAATTTTTAATTGTATATATTACCAAAATATGATACCCTTAAAATGAAAGTTATCTTAATTACTGTTTTGTTGCTACTGCTATAAAAGACGATTGCTTATTTTTCTTGTTGAAAACTAAGGTTACTTCGTGATATATTTTGTTGATTATACAAAAACGTTAAATACAAATAACGTGTTGTGAATGTACAAGACCTCGTCTGTATGTTTTCAGTGAGAATATCTCTGTAAGTAATGGATTAGACACTCTGTGAACATGTTAAAATTTGCAGGGGTAATTGTCTTGCTGACAGATGAAGATTTATTTTGCATGTACAAGCTCCCTGAATAAATAAAGTTCATGTGTTTTAATGATAGGGATAATATTCATAAACTGAGGGCATGAATGTGAAATAGTTTTTTAGGTCCAAGTTACTGCTGACAGTTGGACGTCATGTTGCAAAGCGCAGCCAAAATCTAATGCTGTCATTTCTTTTTTCTTCTTGGGGGAGATTTACAATTTAATTTTATGTTCTATTATTATGTCTTCGTTATCTTACGTAGAATAGGGTATTATTGTTATCAATGTGTTAATAACATAAACTATGTTTTCTCTTCGTAAACATCATTATATCTGTCATCTGTTACTACATGATTGAATTGAAAGACGTAGTTTAAATAGCCATGATTCATTCATATTTATAGTACAAAACAAATAAGAGGATGCAAAAATGATTCAAAATAGCAAAGTTCTATGTTTGTACATATTTTATGTGTATTGTCAAGGGAAAGAATTGGACGTTTTCAAATAAAACTTGAACTTTATTCCATGAACTATTTACTTTAGATAAGCAGATACTTATACAAAATGTCATGAAAAATATTTGAATACCTAGAAATAAAATCATTCGTTATGGTTGGAGATTTGAAGATAATGATTTCCTCAAAAACAATTCTTTGAAATTCTTTCTAGATACAAAGAAATCATAAATTTTACTATAGTTTAATCCTGGATGTAATTTAAGTTTAAAGATAATATTAACTAGATAATAAATGGGTGTAACAGACATGAAGTACTTAAATGTTGATTAATCATCCCACCCGTGCTGTTTCGTGCCTCTTATATAAATAATCTTTCTTGTTCCGTGCCTCATTAATATCCAATTCATACAATCTGCATTTTACAGACTGACAAAAACGAAATAAATTGTTATATGTTATGTATCATTTCATTTAAAATCCACATTTTACATGCATTTACTTTTTTCTGCCTGAATATCATTTCATTGACATTATAAAATTCTTTTGATGCAATATGATCATTAATTATTTTAATCGTCAGAACAATGGTATTGACAATTGATTTTATGATAAATAAAAAGGACATATATTTATGTTGAATGATAGTGAATATTTATAGATGCATATATTAGCTTATTGACAATGAAAAGAAAAAGTATTTCTAGCAACAAGACTTCTATACGGTGGCATTAAAGAGTCATCAGAAAAAAATTATCTACCACGTGCGCACGCAATAGTCATTACGTGCACACGCGATATCTATTACGTGCACACGCGATAGCTACCACGTCCGTGTGCGATAGCTACATGAACTACGTGCGCACGCGATAGCTAGATTGACCAACGTAGGAACTATCGTGTGCACACGTAGTAACTAACTTTTGCGCACGTAGTAGCTATCGCATGCGTACATAGTAACCATCAAGTGCGCACGTAGTAGCCATCGCGTGCGCAAGTAGTAGCTATCGCGTGCGCACGTGATAGATAAAATATTTCTTATGTCCGCTTTTTGCCAATGTATGAGATTTTTTTACAATATATCCGTGTTTCACATGATTATTATAATAACAGTTTATTGTCGATGAACACATTATACTGACTTTGTGGATTTCTTTTGTATTGAACTCAGTAGTTTATTTATTTTCTTTTACTCTGATGACGAAATTATGTACGATGTAGTTCTCTCTTCATTGCAGAAATCAATGAATCTGGATATACAAACACCTTAAATCGATGCCTATCATATTTAATATCAAAAAGAAATTTACCCTGTATAATAAACAAACTCTCAACATAAAAGATTTTACAGCATATGATGTATGTTTATAATATTTCAGAAATATTACAGTTAAATATTATTTTGTGATATTGCTTCAGTGTGTATAAGTTTTCTATATATGTAAATTAAAAAAAAAAACATGAAATATAAGATTTGATTCTTTATACTATTACGTTAACCCAATTATATGATCACATTCATCTTTTTTCTTTTAAAAGTTATTTCAGGTACATGCGACTTGATACTGTCAGAATGTATTACGTAAACACGTAGATCAGAGATTTTAAAACATTGATTGAATGTTAAAAATTTCAGAAGTTCTGATAATACTTTTTTGCAAATGTATGTTCATCTACATTTGAAACGTATTTTTACTTAACTTTATGTAAGCATTATGTTTTACCTGATTTTATATCAGCGTTATTTTTTACTTGATTTTATATAAGCGTTATTTTTATATGATTTAATGTAAACGCAAAATTTCTGAATTATTATTTTCGTTCATTTTATGGGGAGGGATAGATGCACATCCGTTCCCTATAATTTGACCTTGGCGTTAAGTTCATGCACTTGTCTACCAATTTATAACCTCTGTTCTGCTTTATCGTAAAACATAAATCAGACATATTAAATTTCTGAATGAAAAGTGATCGGCTACTCGTTGCTTGGCAACAAGATGGTATACATTTTTCTCCATGACAAATAGCTCCACGATAAAACTCATGATAAAATCTCAATAAATCATGACAAAAGTAACCAGAAATTTCTTTCTATACATTGGGCTTATCAGTTGTTACACTTTCCAAGCTGGCTATTTTAGTACTGTATTATGATATCCCTCAGACATACATAATATGTTTCTTTTTCGGCATTTATTTTTGTTTAATTGATTTTAGAGAAAGCTGAATTTATAAAGTTTGTATTTCACAATATACTCTTAGTTTATTTAATAGAAGAAAATAATTTATTCTTGCATATTTCATTTTTAAATTTACTTACTTATTGCGTTTGATTAATGTGTTTTGATTACTAGGGTTGTCATCTCTTTAGTAATCAAACCATTTTATCTCGGCAAATTCTAGATTGTTTACTCAACGTTTTATACGTATTTTATTTGTATTTTACTATTAAATTAATTTTTCATTTCATTTTGACAGATTTAAGAATTACATATGAAATTATTTTTGTCTTATAGTATTGCAGTTTTTCAGATGAATCGTAACACATTTACTTTGGTAAATCGGCAATCTGTTAATCAGTCTAGTAAATCGTTTGTAAAAATTAATTTCAAACACTAAGTAAGTTGGCAAGCACTTACCAAATTAAATAGGCTGCACACTTCTTGACCTATTTAATGTTGTAAATGCTTTCTAATAAACACAAAACTATACAGAAGTAACTTAACAAATTATATTAATGATACAATTCAACAAAATATGTAATTATAAAACGATTATGCAGAATAAAACGCTTTTAATCCGCATTATCCTGATATTACGGAATGCCTTTTATTCACATTTAACTAAACTCCTGGTATCTCGGCAAATTCCTAACCATCTTATCTCACTTCATTTGTAAACCTTCAAATTCCTGTATTCCATGAAAATATAAACGTTTCATTTTCACAAATTTTGTATATTGTACTTTTCAGGACTCGTTTTGATTAAAGAGATACGTCATGTTGTTGTTACATATAGCACAACATTCAAGATTTTTACTGCTGCTATATACTGCTGTTTATATTAAAAGGATCTCAAAATGACTGAACTAATTTTATTTATTTTGGGCTGGGATCAAGGTCGCACCAACACAGTATAGGAAGGTCATACGTATTATATTTTTACTGAGTATGTCAATGAAAAACATGTATATCGTTTCTAGCTAATTGTTATTGTTGTGTGTTTGTTTGTTTGTTTTTTAATGGAAGGAAATCAAGAAATGATAAAAGGTATTTCTGAGATTTCCTCTCATACAAGTTAAATAGAAATAATACGTTTTATTCAAGTCCTTGCTCCAACGTCCCTAGTTCGTCGTATTTAGATTGTGTTGCATTACATATGTAAGAATTTTGAATTCAGAAACAATAGAAATAAAAAGTATGTTATAAAGCACTGGGACATGTATGTTTTATCATAAAAAGGTCATTTTTATCTTGAAATTATTTGATCCGACATACAAAAAGATATATAATGTTACGAAAATTCTACACTTACGACGTAGTATGCACATATATTTTCAGAGAAACAATTTATCAATTTCAAGGTAATACACGGCATATGTAAAACATGTGCCGAATACGTTCATATCAGAAGAGCTTATAGGCTTAAAAACATATTAAAGATATTTAGTAAATGTTTCCTTTATCATTAGTTAAATATTAAAACGCTGTCTAGTATATTTCTACATGCATACATTTCGTGCACTCGATGAACCCATTTATATGTGTATAATCTCTGATCTGCTTAATCGTAAAACATTAGGCCTATTAAATTTCTAATATGAAACTTGTTCAGCAACCGGTTGCTAGAACTAGAAAAAAAGATTTTTCAAAATGTACAAGGACAGATTGTCGGTGGTGGTATACATATTTCAGAAAATTGTCAAAACTCAATAAATCATCATTAGTAATCATATGATTTATATATGACTAACTTGACTTTCCGTTTAAAATGTTTCTACCTTGTTCTTCTAATGTTTTATTGTTTAAAAGTACTAGAATTTACTTTGTGTGAGGGTAGAGCTGGTAGTCACTATTTGTGTAGAAATTGTTAAATATTGTTTCAGATTTGGCTAATATCGCGTGATAAGCTTTTATATCAGTGTTTTTTTTCATCACATTTTTAAATAAGTGCTCTTTACAAATAATGTTTTCTGCTATAACTGGTCATTTCAAATGGCAACCTTGTCAAAGAATTTTAATATTTGCAAACAAAAACTAACATTACATATTTATTTCAATCTAACGCTGTGTATCTTAAAAATTATTTCGAACATCATTTTACTTCATAGATACGCATTTGAGCATTTGATTGAAAGTGTTATGAAAAATAATATATGAAAAATAATAATATGAAAAATTGAAAAGCAATGACAGCCATCACTCGAAAAATAAGTAAAACAACCCAGCGTTCCTGAGCAAGCTTCCAAGTTTTCCATATTCCTAGCTCCTTTTTTGAATGTTTTCACATCTGTCAACACTTATTTTTTGTCTGTTACAATCCTCAAATAAGTTTTCTTTCTTTTAAAATGGTGTATGACTAACAAATCCAAATTATATCCCTCTGAATCTTACACAATTATTTTCCTCCCATGAAATACACAACTTTAAAAAATGGCTGCCGCTTACATTTTACAAAGCCAGGTCTAATATAAATTCGCAGTAAGTAACAGAAATATGGATGGATGGTTGGACTTTTTCTCCGACAAGAATTGTTTGTTTTTATTATTAAAACAAGCAATCATTTATATTTTTTTAATAGAATGAATAAATATCACCGTCATTTAACGTTGATTGGCGGACTTATTTTGCAGCTCAAGACTTCTTGTTTATAATGAGAAATTCCGACTAATGGGGCTCTCGTGAACTTTAAAAAGAGTATTCTCACTCATGGCTACGCCACTCGTGAGAATACTGTTTTTAAAACCCACTCGATGAAATAAAATTCCATCTTACACACAAACAAACAAATATCCTCCATATATTACATCTTTTAATAAATAATGAATGTAAAACTTGTGATATATATATAAGAGTTTTGATTAGGTAAATTGGTATACAGACTGTCTCCCACTCAGACTGGAAAGAAATTGTTAATAACAGTTCACATACAGTGATCGTTTTTAGTCGACTAAAATAAATCCAGCATTGATCGTAATGAGGGATACCTGCTATGAAAATATTTCATGAAGGATTAGATATTTCCTCTGTAGATTAAGGGGAAAAAGATTAGTTCGGTGAAAAAAGTGAAAGTCCGCTGAAAGATGTGGCTACTTTAAGATTTACGTCTATGATGTTATATCTACATATTTATACAATCCATGACAAAATAAGACCATTTCCTGAAAATAACAAATTTACTGCACATGAGTGTGTTTTTTTATACAAAATAATACATATAACGAAGATAGATGATTTTTGGTAATCATCATAGATGATTCGATAAAATGCATATAATGAGAATCAATATGTCATGAATCTCATTAAATACTTTATCGTGGAAATTCTAGACATTTTAAACGTAATGTTTGAACTTCATTGCAACGTATATTAAAAAATAAAGAATCAGTTATTACAAATATAATTTTTTGAATGGAAAACTTGCCCTTTTCATAAACAAGCTTCTGAGGAAAAGTGCACAAAATTAGCTACTGTATGATTTAGATAAAGCTATTCTGATTAACATTTCTGAAAATAATGTTGTTTGTTTTTCTTACATTTGGAATGGAAAATACGTTCTTATTTTTACTATCGATAATTGCAATTAATACATTTAAGTGTATTTTTCATATTTTGATGGGTAATGAATTTTATACTTTCATATAAACAATAAAAAACCATACAGCCATCTTAAGAAAGAATGCGGTTAATATAAGCCAATATAATAAGTGTTGCATCCGTGTAAAACACAATAATAAACATAAATACAATTCTTTACATGGAGAGGTATTTGATTAGAAAACTTTCAAAACATCTTATATATTTGTCTAATTCATTTTAATCTTCTTTCACTTGCCTTCTGAAAGCTTTCAGTTTTAATATTGATGACGTTTTTATATTGACATTACTTCTCTTATTACTTCTTTCGCCATAAGGTTCAACTTCGATCGGCTAATTTGAAAGCAAGCGAAAATCAGCAAGACTATATACTTGGCATCAAGTAGCTACAAGTAGGTACAATTGATTTTGATTCCTTTTTAGTGAAAGTTTATTTCAGAAAGACAAACAATTTTCATGATTGAAATACAGGGTATTTCACATGACCATTGAAAATTATGCTTACATCTTTTTTTATGAACCGTTATATGAAATAGTAAACGTTTGTTGCGTTGAACGGCTAGATTTTGTGATGTTGTTGATTTAGTCAGTGATGGAAATTGTAGAGTATCAAGCATTATTCGTCATAATTTATTTTATATTTAAAGAGCAAAAAAGTGTCATATATTCAATCCATGGATATTATAAAATTACATAACATACTAAAATGTTCATAAAATATAAAGCCCGATAACCTTGACAAAACTATTCATGATCTACAACAGGTCAAGTCAGGTATGTTAGAGATATAGTGTGTCAGATAATGGCTTACTGTATGGAACTGTTTTGTCCGCAAAGAGTCATTCAAAACAATATGCCTCCATTGCTTCAGGGCGGGAAAAGGGCCAAATGCCGATTAAGTGTAGATTGGTAACTATACAAGTGTAAAATAGGATGATATATGGTAAATTTCTCGGTCAATCTTGAATCAATTTAGAAATGTGACGTTTGGTCTCCTTTGGTGATCAATGGCTTTTAAAGTAATGATAAGCTTTTGACATGATAAAAGCTTATTGGAGTAAGATTTAATCACCCATTAAATTAGACAGTTGATAATAAGTATCGATTTGGAAATTACATGCAATGGCAATACCTGTGATTGAGTTACAGTCATTGAAAAAAGTTGTTAGGTAACAGAAAACTTTGCAAAGGTATGTAGCGATCGAATCATATTTGTGTACCAGCATTATTGATATTATTCTTTTATGAACTGAAAATACTGAAATGCATAGTTTTGAACTGCAAACACAAATGTGTCGATATATTTTAGACTTGTAAGTCACGAGAATTCTTATATTCAATTTTGTTATAAAACACTGAACACATGGTTACTTTGAGAAAAGTTTGGCGACCCGTGATATATTATCTGTTTTTCTGCCACATTAAAATTAACACAGTTCACCTTTTCACAGTTTTTATTTTTCTTTCTTTTAAACAGTTTTTAACAGTTCTATATTTTTAAGCTATCCAAATTTTAACATTATTTTTCTTCTCTTTTATTCTTATTACTTTTTTGATGTTACTTCTCCAAAAGTTTCTTTTTCACTCCCAAAAAATCAAGGCAAAAAAAACGCCCAAAGTAAATAACTTAAGAGCCGTGTGCAAAAAAACCCAAAAAGCTACATCCAAAAATGGTGATGAGATTTCCTCAATTAACCAATGAAATGTCCTGGTAAAAATAACAATGTTTCTGGATATTAACAAAATGTAAACATCTAAAGCTTGATAATAAAACTATGAAATGTTAGGACAATGCCCTGTAAATAATTTCTCTCGCAATTAGCGACAAAAAGTATTAAAGGTCATATATTTTGAAAAGAAATAACCCTCTACTTACATTCTGTACATTCTAAAATGAACTGCACGTCGATGTAGTTTTTCTAGTTTATTCTTTAAGTTGTATAAAAAATGTATACAGTCACCAGTATGTCTACAATATATTTTGAACTTTTATATTTTAAAAGATACTCAGCTGTAAAATGGGGGGGATTACCGCATTTGTAAACAAAATATATATATAGTCACCAGTATGTCTACAATATATTTTCAACTTTTATATTTTAAAAGATACTCAACTGTAAAATGAGGGGATTATCGCATTTGTAAAAATATATATATATAGTCACCAGTATGTCTACAATATATTTTCAACTTTTATATTTTAAAAGATACTCAACTGTAAAATGAGGGGATTACCGCATCAGAATGATGTAAGTTTTACATAAAATATTCAATATTATATATTTAGATTGATATTCTCCTTAGGCATGTACATGAATTTGTTAAGTCAAGTCAAGTCAAATAATTTATTGGCAAAAACATATACATGTTCATCGCCAAGTAACATTTTGGCGGTACAATACAAAGTACAGAAAAGTAAGGTACATACATTATAAATTATACATATACATAATAATTTATCAGCGTACATTATTTCAAACAAATGTATTAAGTAGATTCATTTCTTAGTTGCATTGCTGAATAAACAAATTTTGCTAAGTTAACAATTAAATTTTTGTTCGTACATTTCATTATTGATATGAATTTATTTAAATTAGACCATGAGCAATAATATCTAGGTAAACATGTTTTCCTTAAGTCGTTATAATATGGACATACAGATAAGAAGTGATATTCAGTTTCAGTTTTTTTCATATTGCATTAAAAGATGTAATATAAATCAATATTGCACTAGTGAAATTAGGTATGTTATATTTTTTAATATTCTTCTTCAAAACAGCAATATATATCAAGTGTTTTTAATGCCCCCTACTAATTTCATTTTTAAAAGTAAAAATACTTTGAAACAAAATTATCTCCAAAATGCGTATCTATGAATTAAGGTGATGTTAGAAATATTTTTTAAGATATACAGAGTTACATTTCGATAAATATGTTATGTCAGTATTTGTTTGCAAATATTAAAATTCTTTGGCAATGTTACCATTCGAGATGACCAATGATAGTAGTAAATGTACATGGCGTTACATTATTTGTAGCGAACACTTAAAATATGTAATGGTCAACACACTAAAGCATAATGTGATAATAAAACAGTCACGTTAATCTTGTTTTTCTTTGAAATTTATCACGAGATATTGGCCAAACAATTTACTTAGTTCCTTAACACAAAATTGTGGCTTCGAGTTCTACACTCATACAAAGTAAATTCTATTACCTTTAAACAATAAAACATAAGAATAGAAGGTAGAAACATTTTTAACGGATAGTCAGTTTAGTCATATATAAATCATATGATTACTAATGATGATTTATTGAGTTTTGACAAATTTCTGAAATATGTATACCACCACCGACAATCTGTCCTTGTACATTTTGAAAAAAAAATTCTAGTTCTAGCAACCGGTTGCTAAACACGTTTCATATTAAAAATTTAATAGGTCTAATTTTTTACGATTAAGCAGATTAGAGTGTATACACATATAAAAGGGTTCATCAAGTGCACGGAATGTATGCATGAATAAAATATACTAGACAGCGTTTTAATATTTTACTAATGATAAAGGAACCATTTACTAAATATCTTTAATATGTTTTTAAGCCTATAAGCTCTTCTGATATGAACGTATTTAGCACGTGTTTTACATATGCCGTGTATTACCTTGAAATTGATAAATTGTTTCTCTGAAAATATATGTGCATAATATGTCGTAAGTGTAGAATTTTCCTAACAATTTTATGTCTTTTTGTATGTCGGATCAAATAATTTAAGATAGAAATGACTTTTTATAATAAAACATACATGTCCCATTGCTTTATAACAACTTTTTTTATTTATATCGTTTCTGAATTCAAAGTTCTTACATATGTAATGCAACACAAATTAAATACGACGAACTATGGACTTTGGACCAAGGACTTTGTTGAATAAAACGTATTAATTCTATTTTACTAGTATGAGAGGAAATCTCAGAAATATCTTTAATCATTTCTTGATTTCCTTACATTAAAAAAACAAACAAAACGAAAAACGACGACATCAACAACAAAAAAGCAGGAAATGAAACGATATACATGTTTGATATGCTCAGTAAGTATATATTACGTTTGACCTACCTATACTGTATTGGTGCGACCTTGAACCCAGCCCAAAATAAAAAAAATAAGTTCAATCATTTTGAGATCCATTTAATATAAACTTAGCAGTTTATAGCAGCAGTGAAAAACTTGAATGTTGTGCTATATGTAACAACAACATGACGTATCTCTA